>NC_079195.1:160857207-160862935 GCF_029499605.1 Hyla sarda | reverse complement strand
ACAGACCTCGGCGGCACAAATTTCCAACGGGATCGCTTCATCAGTAATTCTGGTGGACCTGAGGAAGGCACACAGTGGTGCCGAAATGCGTTGTCCAGATATCCAATAAACCTTTATGCATTTTCATGTTCCTACCCTTATAAGATCTCTCTCGCTAGCAGAGAGATCTCCCAAGCGGTCGACTTGCAGTGCCAATCGTACCTACGCCCCAAAGATGGCTGTAGCTGTGAAGCAGCAGTACTCGCTGCTACCAGATAAAAGATGTAGCCTGTCGTGTAGGGATTATCGTGATTGTCACTGAATGCTGACAATTTGTGAGATCCTTCCGGGGGGGGACATGAATATGCATGAACAGGGTGTTAACCTGGTGTGGTGGCAGAGTACGGGAGTTATCGCACCTTTGCTGCCCTTTCAGGCAGCCTCCCTGCAGTGTCCCCTGGGCCCCCCCCCCCCCCTCCTGCATCGGTTCTACTGTAATTGTATATTATCCCCTTTGTTATGTATATAAGAATGGTGTATCTTTATGAAAGATTAATATGTGATCACCAGTTGTCATGTGATTGTTACCCAGGAGGTATCAGTGACCGGGTGACTTAAGGGTGACCAATGGGACCCCACCAGAGTCTCCCCCATAAAAGCCCTGGGAGGAGACTATTCTCTTAGTTCCTGAGTCTTTGCTGAGGTGCAATCGAGCCTAAGATTGTGTCTGGAGACATAGGAGGCCTCTAGTCAAGTCTGCAGCTAAAAGTCTACAAGTAAGCTAAAGTCACAGCTTAGTCTGTCTCCAGTCAAGTCAGTCACTGTCATCTATTTTCAAGTCAACGTGGCCTGCACTAAATTGTCCAAAACCATTGAAAGTCCCAACAAGCCCTTATGGTCTCTAAAGTCAATGGTCACCTTCATGGGCCTGCCTACACTGTATAGACTGTACCATCTGTCACTCAGTAAAGCTACCGTTGTCCATAACTTGGTATCGGTGTCATTATTGCCCCTGTGCCTAGCCCAGGATCCAGCGGTATACCTTTGGGTGGTATTGAGGATAAACCATGCCCTTGCGTCACAAATACAAGGGTTTAATGCCATCTGCCCCTTGGGTAATACCATCTACCCTGCATCACACCCCCATACTACACTGGAAGATGTGTGTCATGGTGCACATGGTGTCAGCTCCCAGGCTCTATGGCCACCTCTGAGGCCATAATTGAAACCTAAGGATGCTTTTTTTTTTTTTTTTCTTCAAAGGGTTTATCTGTTACCTAATAATTAAGTAGTAGATTTATAATATAAGCAAAGTACAGTATTTTGTTTCTGTATTCAAGAAAACCACTCAAAGGTCAGTTGCCATATCACAGGAAGAAGTCACTGGTAGTGGTTTTATGTAAACATGTCCTGGTGAAGATGATTTTCAATTTTTTTTCTCATCCATTAGAGTATGTAAATGCCAGAGAAGAAGATACAACATTGAAGTCTGTAACTGACCGGGCAGCCCAAACATTGCTTTGGACAGAGCTGATCAGAGGTGTGATCCTAAAATAGAAATTATCCACTATCGTTGAAGTATTTTTTATTTTTTCTATGTTCCTCACTTCTCACTCTTATCTCCCTTTCAGGGCTAGGAATGACCTTAAGCTATTTGTTTCGGGAGCCAGCTACTATCAATTACCCTTTTGAGAAAGGCCCCTTGAGCCCCCGATTTCGTGGTGAGCATGCATTACGTAGATACCCATCTGGAGAAGAGCGCTGTATTGCATGCAAACTTTGTGAAGCCATCTGTCCTGCCCAGGTAAAGAGAACACTTTAAATGACAAATTCATCTCTGTAAGATATATACAGTATGATATTTTCTCAAAGTGTGTGTGTGTGTATATGTGTGTACATATAATATAATATTTATACATACACCCTGTTCCAAATGATTATGCAAATTATATTTTTCTCATTTACCTAAATAATTGATGTAAATGACAGCATAATTCTCATGTTATTAACTATTAAGAGTACAATTCAAATTTTATTGAACAAACTTCCTAATGATAACATTGTTTTAAACATAAAAAACATACAATGCACTGTTCCAAATTATTACGCATAGTAAGTTTCAAAACACTTTATAGGTTGTAAAGAACTGAAAATTGTATTTTTACTTTTTTAAACCTTTTTATTTATTTATATCGTTATTATCCATTGTACATACATATATAAACACAAAATTCATCAATACTGTAATAATCCCTCTTTACCAACCCTACCCACCCCATAGAGGTCGGACACCCGAGAGGGGGAGGAGAGAAAAAAGATCTTATTTAACCTCAGTTCTTGTTTCTTGTTCCCATTACCTGATAACATTTCAAATTTCATAATTTTATCCACCAAATTATGCCAATGACTAAGGCATGGTACCCTAGGGGACATCCAGACCTGAATAATCAAGAACTTCGCACAGAAGAAAAGTTTTCTCAAGAGAACCCCCCCACACACACACACACACACACACACACACACACACACACTCCGCAATTCCTTCTTAGATCTCCACCTGCAATCTAGATTTAATTTCCACCAGTATTTCCTGCCCAACTCTATTAATCTCAGAGCATGACCACATAATATGAACAAAGTCTGCCCCCTCTACCCTACATCTAGGACACCTATTGTCTTTCCAGTGACCAATTTTTTTTTAAATGTAATAGAAGTAGTTACTGTATTAACCTGTAAGAATAATTTATAGAAATAGTTTTAACATTTCTTAACGCTACTCTCCATTGTGCATCAGTGATTAACCCCAATGTATCTTCCCACTTCTTTTTAAATATTAATTTAAAATTTTTAGTGACCTTAAAACAAAGTATTTTATACAGTCTAACCATATTTTTATTACCCATACCCTCAAATGTTCTTGAATCATCAAATATAGTGTGGTGCGTAATTGTGAAGAAAGCTAAATCTTTTGTGGACCTCTTGGGCCAAAATCCTCTTTTAATTCTTTAAAAGATTTCAAACCATTCTCCCAAATGATGTGTCCAATTTCCCTTATTCCTCTAGATTTCCAAAACACCGGATCTGGAACCGTCAAAAATTAATTCACCCATCGATTGTGCAAAATCGGAGTAAATCCCATAGCCCCTGTTATCTTACAAAATTTTCTTCAAATGTTTCCACCCCTTCATCAACATATTAGCGTAGGAAAGTTAGGGCGACAGGCCATCCAACTCTAATATTCCTAAATCCTCCTCTATATCCATATTGACTTAATTCGGTCTCCCAACCCAAGTCCACTTTTTCTGTTTTATTGTTGTCAATACTTTAGCAATGAAATATATCCGAAAAGATGGCAGTGCACATCCCCCTTTCTCATTAGGAGCTACCAACTACAAATATTTTAATCATGCTCTTTTTCTTCCCCACAAATGTAGTCGTCAATCTTTCAATTCTCAAAAACCATTTTTCAGCTACCCAAATAGGGGAAGCGTTTAAGAAGAACAAAACTTAGGGTAAAACCACCATCTTCAGTGCTGACATTCTATCAGCCATATTCAATGGCAATCTATTCCAAATTTCAATTTTTTTTTTTTTTTCAAGTTTGTTTAACAAAAGTTTAAAATTCTCCTTTGTATAGTGTAAAGGGTAAAAGAGAAGGGGGGAAAGAGGACATCCCTGCCGTGTACCTCTAGATAACTCAAAGGACATTGTCAAATCTTTTCCCAATAATAACTTAGCTGAGGGATGAGCATACATCAGTTTGATCAAATCAACATAACCTGGGCCAAACCCAAACTTCTCTAACAAAACCCAGAGAAATCTCCACTCCACTCTGTCAAAGGCCTTTATGGCATCTAATGACAGAATGGAGCGGAGGTCCCAGAGGCTGGCCTGTACATTAATAAATGTTCGTTCAACATTATGAAAAAGCAGTCTTTCAGGCACAAAGCCAGTCTGATCTGTATGGACTAACCTATTAACCACTCGCTTCAATCTATTTGCCAAGCTTTTCGCAAAAATCTTGACATCTGCATTCAGCAGAGATATTTGTCTGTAGCTATCTACCTTCAAAACCATCTGAGCTGCCGCCATAGAGCTTCCTTCCTGGGTAGCTTCTCTAAAGGTCTCCCACAGCAAAGGCGCAAACAAGTCCCCAAACCTTTTATAAAGCTCAATCGGTAATCCGTCCGGCCCAGCAACATAGCCAGAGGGGGCGGATTTTATAACTTCGGCAATTTCTTCTAATGCTATGGGTAAGTCCATTAATTCTCTAGGAGTCTGTCAACTTGGGCAGACTAATTTGTTCCAAATACGCCTCGATTTCTTTGTCAGAAACCTGTAATTCTGAAAAAATTTGAGGAAAAGGGACAAAAATTTGTTCTACCTGCTGGGGGTCATTAACTATCTGTCCATGTTGATTCATGATGCTATTTAATAATGGTCTGTCCATTTGAGGATTTAATACAGTAGCAAGCAGCCCCGATGGCTTCCCATTCTCAGCAAATTGTCTCTGACCCAAGAAAAACAACCAATTTTGGACCTTTTCCACCTAGTATCTAGCTAATTCCTCCTGCACATTATTCAGTTGCACAAATTTTTCCTCATTATTTCAAATGTTATATTCCCGCAAGCGGGACTTCACCTTCTCAGCCAACAAAGTTTTCCCTTGCTCTAAAGCCCCTTTTTAAATGTTATTTCCTTAAATAGAACCCCCCGCATATACGCTATAAGAGTGTCCCACACCACACTCGTACTGACATCCCATATTTCTCATCCAAAACTGAGATATATCCACAGCCAATCCCTCATCCCTGTCCATTATAGTCAACCAGTATGGATTCAATCTAAAAATTCTATTAAAAGGGACTTACCTTCTACTAGTTTAACCTCCAAAGGTTGCAATACATGGCCAGATATTGAACGTGGTTCATTTTTCATTTTAATAACCAACCTACTGCCAGGCATATTACTTATGCTTGAAAAGAGCCAAATAGCAAGGGCCTCCAGCTTCTCCAAAATTAGAAGGGTGAGGAAACTTCACATTTATTATGAAGATTAAAACCAGAGGATATCCATGATGAATAAAATGTACAAGGATACTGACTCGTTTCGAGCCAAAGCTGGCTTACTCGTGGCACAGAAAGTTACGGGCATATCCGTTGATTACCGGGACCCGGCACACTGTTTGCCTGCCCTGCTCTCCTACCTATAACAGAGCTCCAGTCCTCTACATCTTAGTGGTGAGCTGAACTATTTTTTCTTTGTTTCTATATTACTTATGCACATATCAATTCTTGAGGCGGACTTATAGAAAGTGAATCCTTCCAGTAAACCATACATTTCTCTCCAGATGTCCAGCCACTGCACCTCTGTAACAAACTTCAAAAGTTGTGTATTGCCAGAGGTCCTATAAGATACCCCCCTGAATTGCTGAATTAAAATCTCCCATAAGGAACAATGGTGCCTCATGATAAATTCCAGAAGTGCGATTAGGACGTCTAGGGTGAAGGGAGGGGGAATATAGACATGTGCAATAATGACTTCAACACATTTCAATACTCCTTGTATAAAAATATATCTACCAAATTGATCTATGCACTTCCTATTCAACGAAAATGCAATTTGTTTATGAATAAACAATGAAACCCCTCTTGAATATGAGGACTATACAGCGTGCAATTGTAAGCTGGCCCATTTCTTCTTCTGATGTTCAATAGTCAATGGGAAAAATGGGTCTCTGTTAAGCCCA